>NC_064045.1:1405000-1427500 GCF_932526225.1 Nematostella vectensis
GTGGCGTAACCAATCTGTTGTAGACGAAAACCAACGACTACAACGCCAACAGCAAAAACGCTTAACATTTTTTAATGAAAATAATATTAATGATAACATGATTCATGATTACGACTTTTTGGAGGTTTGTCGTAAGTTGAGCGACGTTTTGTTCGTGGTCGTATTGTGACCGTTGTAAACTGTGTAGATGGATAACTGCTCCCATTGCAATTTAACCTCTAATAACACGCTGCCTTGCTGTGGCCGACGTGTCAATGAGCGGTGCATAGAAAAATTTTGGTTTAGGTTACCGCCTACAGTACCATATCATTGTCTATACTGTAGAGCCAGAATAAAACCGTATAATGCTGATGAACCGTTTATGTTGGCTAGTAGAGGGTTAGAGTTCGTGGTCGTATTGTGACCGTTGCAAACTCTTGGCTAAGAATACCATGTTGCCTAGTTTTTAAAGGTGCAACGTACCTAACTTAATCAAACCGGAAAAATGCAATTTCTACTAAAGATCGCTACATAGTTCCGACAGTCGACAAGATTCCTATTTGTTAACAAAATTTGACAAAATGAAAAATCCAAATTTTGCGGCCATTTGACCTCCATACATATACTGGAGACTACAAGAGACACCAGCACGGCTACCACAGAAAAAAATGGTCTCTTGGAGTCTTGACAATGTGTTAGAGAAAATAGAAAGAATGGACGATTGGCAAGCAAGTTTCGTTGCATTTTGGCATACCATTATTTAATGAGTTCAACAGAGTCTAATATAAGCTTTTTGGCGAACTGGGAGACACATATTTGACTGAAAACCGCCAGTTAAATATGTACGATTACCGCGTAAATGATGGAATAGAATGTGCAATATGATCACACTTGTATCACTATTATTCTTGGTGCGAATGGAGACTCAGTGACAATGCTAGCCGCCAAAGCTCCAAGACATCGTTCATAACTAAGGTTCTCTCCTCCATTCTAGACTACTCTTCAGAATACTATCTTTTACAATTTGTGTATGACCGGTGGCTATTCAACACTGTGTCAGGCGCAACTTCTTTAGATACAAAAACTTTCTCTATAGAATATTGGCGTTGGCCCCATCCTTTTTTTAGTGGAAGCACTGCAACAATATGGATATCCTACCTTGTTCATCACTATAAGCCCTTTCGAGTGGACCTTCCCCATGGGCACAGTGGTTACGTCTATCTCGAGATCTTTCTGGCAAAGGACCTACGGGACTTGCTATCCTTGAAACTCTCAACATTGTCCACATCATAGAACAAACAGTTCGTGGATCTCTTTGTGGATCCAACACCAATCGGTGGACGGACAACGTGCTCACTTATAATAAGAAACCGATGCAATGTTGACAACTTTTTCTATCGGATCGAATTTCAAGGCAGGGGTACCGCCCACCAGCATCTTTTGGTTTGGCTTTAAAGTCTTTAGCAAGCAGACTAGGGGAGACATTCCTTGGTTAGATGCGGAGACTGCTTACTTAGTCAATGACCTTCAGCCCAGCCACAAAGATCCCTTCCCATAATCCAATGAGAGAACCTCAGTTGAAACTAATCAGAACGGCGAGGAAATGCTTTCCTTATACCACCCTAAGACGCATTTTCTCGAAACATTCGAGCTTATATAAGCACAATCCTTCCGTCCCTCAAATGCAAAATGGATGTCCAAGTTTCTGATAAGAAATCTATGGTGCTAAGGTACGTCACCTCATACGTCTCAAAATTCCATAACCAACAAACCTCAGAATCCTTGTATTCTAGACACGTTACTCCTGTCATGGCTGGCTTCCGTCATGTGTCTTAAAACTACTCGAACCAGAGATGGTTGTCACTTTCTCGTCTTTTAAGCCAGCCTGGACCAACAACCCCACAAAACGTTACATTCCTCCGCGTCCAAGTAACGTTGTTGACGAAAGTGTTTTTGTAACAAAATACATTAACAGGGGCCAGGATATCCAGAACTATAGTTTGCTCCAATGGCTAAGGACGCACGACACTAACAAAAGTGTCCCCACTCCTTACTAAAGGAAAACAGCCCTTGTCGGGAATAGGTACGTGTCAGTTTTCAATCCTTGCTTCTTTTTTCAACACTTATTTTTGAATGTACCTTTCAAGAATGTCAGTGAACTTAGACATCCAAACCATGACAGCATTCCGGAACAGTTCAAGTATTGTGCAGCGGCCCTAGCATTGCAACCAGACTATGGAACGATGATGTTGCAATTGCCACTTTATTTCAAGAACAGGGCAATAAAGAGTATTTTGTAGACAATGTCTTGTCGTTTCTACATAGTACGAGGCAAATGTACCATCTCTGGCAAGTACAAGTTCTCCGTAATGAGGATTTCGTCAATAGGCCAACTTATAATGACTTCACGCTTAATGCCGAGCAACAAGTGTGCTGAATAAGCTGAAGTCATTTCTTGGTTTACGATCTCGCCATTATGGAACAGTTTTTGCAACTGTACAGCCACAACCCCAAGTATATTATGATGACGAAGAAATTGACGATGACGATCCACAACCTCCACTGAGAACACCACCTATCATTTAATAGCAGGATGACAATGATCATTCATTGAATGATTGGACCAAACTGCTGTCAATCATAGGTGAGCCTGGTACTGGCAAAACGCATTGCATTAAACGTTCGAAGTAAATATGAAGGAGTTAAAATCTGTGCAGGACACCACAACACCGAGAGCATCGAAGCTAAGAGAATTCGTGGCCAGGGAAGAAATGAATAAGCTTAAAATCCTTGGAAAAAAAGCTTAACACACGTAACAAGTAAGAGTTCTCCAAGGAAGATTTAGTAGATTTTGTAGGGCTGGTTTCCGAAGAAGGAGAAATCAGTCAGGTTATGGATGACCTGTACCACCTTGGAGCTAAAATGTGGCTCTTAGGAGCACATTTCAAAGATATAGCAGAGTTTTTCAGAAACCCCTTAAATTAGCAGAAATGTTTGTTTATCAAGGAATTCTTGTAAATTCTAACATTGAACAATGTTCTAACAGAACAATATAAAGGGGAATTACAAGATACTGATTTTTATCACTAAAAAAGTCATATTATGCTCTAGTGTTTATTTACTGAATAATTATACTTTTTTCTCTAAAAAAAAACAAATACAAATACAATTTCGCAACTTTAAAACTGTTAGTGACAATGATGTTCTTAAGCTCTTATCAGGCTTATCAAAATCTAAAGCCACTGGCATTGACAAAGTGTCAGGAAAGATGTTAAAAGCTGCAGCGCCAGCAATTGCTCAGTCTCTTTCTTATATCTTCAACAGTTCTATCAAAACTTGCCATTTTCCCAATGATTGGAAGATAGCTAGGGTAATACCTCTTTTCAAGAAAGGTGAACGAAGATTACCGGAAAACTATCGTCCTATATCAATTCTACCAGTCATTAGTAAAATTATGGAGCGAATACTTTATAACCAATTATACTTTATAACCAATTATATCTGCTAAAAAATAGTTTAATTTCTAACCACCAATTTGGCTTTCAGAGGCTTCACTCAACCATGTCAGCTCTGTTGGATTGCACAAATTCATGGTTAATTAACATGGACCGCAAAATGTTTAATCTGGTCGTTTTGCTAAGCCATATCACGTGTGGTGTTCCGCAGGGTTCAATTCATGTATAAAAGTAGATAGCCAACGCCCCTTGTGAAAACCAGCTATTACTGTCAGGGTTATAGCGTTGTAAAATAAAAGCTACTAGAGTTGATGCAGCGAATGCTTAATGCAATGTGCATTCAAGCTCAAACTAAACGCACGCCCCACACTAGACAATATTTAGCAGCAAGACTAGCTTATCCACAACAACGGGGAAATCAACAAGCCCAACAGCTGCAGCATGTAGAAAAGCCACCAAGAGAAGCTGCACCCCCTGCTGTTGGTGGAGTTCCTCCTGCTATTATGGATATGTTTATGGATACGCAAAGGCAACTGCAGGAGCTTAAGAGGCAAGGCCAGGAACGTCAGCAAAATATGTCAGAGGAAGAACCGGAAGACAAAAAAAGGCAGCGGCAAAAGCAAAAAAGGCAAGAGCCACCACATCAACAAGATGTCGAGGTCCAAGAGGCCCAGGTAGAGTCCCACGAGGAAAGGACCACTTGCTGGGATGGACCCGCAAATAGCCAATTTAATCCTGGGGTTGCAGCAAAAGGTGGATGACCTTACTAGACAAAACCGACAAGACGTTAACATCGACGAACAGGACAAGAACTAGGACGCCCCTGTTGGAGCAGAAAATGGTGAGGGAGATGACGAACCTACTGAAAGACCAAGAAGAAAAAAGAAGAAGGCGAAGGCAAATTAGACAGGCCTTATGCACTTATTTCAGTTTTTGATTTATTCATTTTAAACATTATTTAGAACCTTTTCCATATATCTAGCAATTTCCAAATTTATTTTAATTATAATAAAAGAAACATAAAAGTCAAAAAATATAACATTGATTGTGAAATTACTATATCCATCGAATAACATGGCACAATTCATGAAAGAAAGAAATATGTTTTCAATGTTTAAAATTTGAATATCATGTATATATAGAGTTATAGTGTTTTTACAATTTTTTAAAATAAAATTCAGTTTTTACAATTACAATAATACGATTATCAATAGAGATATGACTGGATAGAACTATAAAACAAATGTACATCTTATCTTAAATACATGGTTTAACGTATCATGTGTCTGTCAAGTTAAAGTAGGACAAAGCCACCATGAGAATCACCCGTGTTCTGCCAATTAATCGAATTTTACAGACTATTAGTCAGGTGAGGGACTGTAACAACAATAGCTTTTTATGGTTTACAGATATCATAGGACAACATTGACGAAGCATTGCGGACACTACATAGCTTTTATTCTGCCAATATGCCTTACAAGATTGATAGATCAATTGTGACAGGCTTTCGTTAAGCATTTCTGTAGGGAAAGCGGTACGCGTGTATCTTTTAACGATTTTGGAAATCTCAATACTAGCGAAAACAGAGTATAAAAGTATTCACGACTTATTTAGGGAGCGAAGCAACCCGTCTCTATTTGTATTTTCTGCTCCGATGGTATAAGAAGCAATTTGGGAGGTCTGCGGGTGGGTAAAGCACCATAATAAGCCGGAGGTCATCCGATGAAGATATCATTTCCACAGCTGAACGCATTCCTTAAGCTATGATTATAACAGTATCCAAGAAAGGTGCATCAAGAATTAACGAAGCACTGGTTTCCCACCTTCTTCAAAGTAATGACTTGCTAGGTCATATCTGCATGGATGGAGGTCTTACAAAAAGTCGCATATGTACACACAAAGAGTGGCAACAAACTTCTTTTGAAGCTAACAAATAAGAGAATAGTTTATGTACATTTATGTACATTTCTTTGCTTCAAGATACACGGCAAGACGATACTGTGTGTACGAGAATAATCACCCCTTTTTTTCTTATATTCCTGCGTACGCACTAACAATTTCTAAAGCTCAAGGACAAACTCTAGACACTTGTATCGTTTGGACGGACAGCCCATTATCTCGGGTTTGCAGGCTTTCGAGTTTATTCTTTCTAACTCCCTTAAAATACAAGCAGCTCTCACCAGTAGCGTATAAAATGGAGTGAAACATGCAAATATTCATAATGCAATCTTGTCCATGTCACAGCAGGTGTATACTGCTTTCTTGTATCACCCAATTATTAGTTTGTAAAGCAAACACTCTCTCAAGACACTGTCCATGCTTTTTTAAAGTCGATAAAACACGCAAAAAGTGGTTTGTGGCTTGATTTATAAGAGTCAATTAGGGTTTTTAGTACTAATAAATGGTCGGTCGACGGATAATGGTCGGCCGATCTGATATCTATTTAAGATTTTATATTTTTCCAGAAATTCTGGTATGTAACCACCAACTGGGGAATTTGGATTGACCTTACTGTCATGGCTTACTTGATCATTTAGTGGTAATGAGGTGAAGATAGCTAGTGTTATGAAGACATGTGGTAAACATTGTGCTTTTCATAAGATTTTTTAACAAAAATATCGTTATATCGCTAAACGATATAAAGGAAATTGGAGCAGTGGAATACTGAAAATGGCTGAGTGTGAATACGGTAATAGCATTATATAAACACTGGGATTATTCAATTTGAGTGTCTGCTATTAATGTTGTATTTTGACTTGAAGTACATAAGAGACAATTGTGAAATCGGTGAATATTCATTAAATAGAACTTGAGTTGATAAAAATGAAAACTGTATTGAGCAGCTGAATATAGCAATGTCTAGATTAACCTCTATATGTTAAAAGGTTTTGACGACGCTAATGAACCTTTGCTCAATTTATTATTTTCAGAAAATGCGAAAACACAAGTTTTGTAATGGCATTCAGAAATCTTTTTGGGGTAATCTTGCAAAGTAATCAGATAATTAATAACGTTACAATTGACATAATGATTTCAGTGAAGCACATGGTTTAAATTAATAATTCAAATATTCAAACAGTTAAAAAAACACAATGTACACAGTTGACGGGATTCTTGAGAAAAGATCATGGACAAAGGATAACTCAGCAGTGCAAAACTAAACTTATGATATTGCATTGAAATGTTTTTACAGAAGCGATTTCTTGTAGCTTGATGAATATCACTTTTACTTCACAATGTATAAAAAAGTCCATTAATTATTAATTATTACATAATGTTATGACTGAGATTTGTACAATAGTACTTACTTAATTGAAGTCTACAGTGTCCTGGGTCACGCTGTTGTCTTGTATCAGGAATATCTGAAGAATCAAGAAATTTACAGGTAAAAACATGCTTAGACTTAGACTAGCAGTAATGTTTGTACAAGCGTTAGTTTGGTTGACATTTTGTTGGCACATAAGGTGGCTTTCGATGCGATATATTCTAATAACTTATATGGTTTTATGGATATGTGGTTACCTAGTGCACTAATTGTTAACTATTTTCATTAGCGTTGAATATGCCATAATTTCAATCTTGTTTTTTTTTAATTGATACTCAATAATTACTTGCTGAAACTGGGGTTCATGAGATCCCTGATAAGCTTGCTGTTTTAGAAAAACTAGAGCAAATTATAATAGCACAAAGAATTGGTTGAGAAAATGTTCCAGTAATGTACCAGTTATGTCGTATTTTTTTACTTTTTTACAACCAGAGTTCACGCAGCCACGCATCTAGTTATAAGGTATTGGCACCTCTTCTCGTCCACTTTAACTTTGAAATGTATTTGTGGAGAGAATTTCAAGTCAAAGATGAATATTTTGTGTTGTTGAGCTTCTTCCATGTTATAGTAATTGTGTAGACTATTCTCTAAGCTAAGCAAAATAATTAACATTCGTGAAAAGCTTTAGAAAGCATGTTTTACCTACGTTGTTTCTTCAACTCGATGTGTCACTTTCTGCTTGTTCTTTATTGTTTATATAAATATTTGACATTATTTCCATGTGATTGAGAATAGGTCCTGGACAAGATTAGGTGCCAATACCTAAAAACAACCCAAAAATATCACGTATTTTAGCTAAAATACAAGAGACATTGATTGATGAAAAATAATGTTTGCAAAAGCTATTCTATTTGAAAAACAGCAAAGCGCATTGACAATTGTTAACACAAACCGAGCAAATATTGCATATTAAAGTGTTACGAAATAATTGAAGTCATTTACAAATCAACCAATTTACAAAGGTTTTACCCATACTTAATAGCACTTGAAATTCTAACCCTGAAGAAAACCTTCCCTAATGAGATGAGATTTGTCCGCAAGAGACACCCCTTTCATCATTTGTAAGTTTATGTCCATCCTGACTTAACTTTTCATGGATAATAGTACCTTCATTTAAATAGTGACTTCTTAGGAGTCTTCTATCATCTGTGGCACAAGCTTGAAGCCAAAGCAAAGCCTGAGTTCCTTGGAGTCCTTTTAAAATATCCAAAGGGTTTTAAACTCGCTCACGGTGTACGTGTAAGTCCGAAAAAATCGCTTGGGTTTTTCGAACTCTTGTTCAAAATGGCGGGAAAGTGAGTAAGAGTATATGGAGTATCCGCTGACCAAATATTCGTTTCCAGTCCTTTGCCTTTCTCCGGTTGTCAGGGGTACCGCGAGCACCACGAGCGTATTTGAAAAACACCGTTTAAAAAAAGCAAAAACACCGGTTAAACATAGCGAGAACACCTGGTAAACGCCTGTTAGCAGGCTTCTAGTTTTTATCACACCTTTCTACGGTGGCCAAGAGTTCTCGTCGACCCCGCCCAATTTTACCAATTTACACAGGGATCCCTAAGCAGGACCTGTTATCCGCCATTGCCATGTGAGCTATTTCCTCGGTAACTATTAGTAATTTCCTCCGGAAAGCATCCAAGAAATATGTAAAGGAAGATTGGTAAGTTTGTTACACAGCTTTAACAAAAATAATCCGTTCGATTTAACCGCAATAAGTCATCGAAGGGTTCGACTTTCAAATATTTTTTGGGTTTCAAGAAGTCATATAAAAATGGGCAGCTGTATGCATGGTGTGGAATACATGATACTGTACTATAAGTCTACAATATATCATCTTTTCACTCTTAATTTTTTTATTGCGTATCTGCTTTTGTTATTTTCTACTTGTCTACTTAACAATTACAACATTTCCATTGAGGTGGACAACATTTCCATTGAGGTGGATAGTGGCGAAATATCTACCGAGAGCTAAAGGCTGGAGCTATATATTTTTCAAGCCACTATCCGCCGAAACGGAAATAATTGTTATAATTGTTTTAGTATATAAATTGAGCTTTAGAACAATGTTCTTTTCTGAAACACTTGCAAATCGCCTGTTACACCCTCCATTTTGCTTGTTCTCAGGGCACAGAAAAATATCCACCTCCTAGGAGGTGTACATTGCATTTTATACCGACTTTCTCAACCAATTAAAATCGCTTGTTCTTGCGAGGTTCCCGACTTTTATATACTTAAATAAGTTATATACATATGAAGTATCTAGATACCCAAGAGCCGGTAACGCATGCCCAAATAAAAGCAACCAATTTTTATAATTTTGTAAAAATAAGCCATATGAAGCATATTTATCAATCCAAAAAAATGTAGCACTGTTAAGAAATTAAGGGCGATTTGGATGACAAAGAGTTTGTTATTTAGAGCAATTCGCAAAGGCTGGGCTGGGTGTGTGAGTGTGACGTGGGTGTGTGTGTGCTTGTGTGTTTAAGTTTGCTAAAGTCCTATCATTGAAGAAAACTCCTCGATTGTAGATTGTTTATGGTCTTTAATCACAAACGATGATACGATTCTACAAAACAAATCGATATACAAACGTATGAATACCTAATACAAACAATTGGTTAATCATCTAAGGAAACTTACGAATAAGAGTCAGTGTGTCTCTGTATCTCGGAGCATAACGAATGACCGTGTTCCAAGATGGCCGACCGGGGAGACCTGTCAGCGGTCTTGGGGATGGGGCGGCTGGAGCCACTGATAGCGTCTTTGCTGGGGCCCCTGACGGCGCCTGTGGTATGGTTGGTAAGGCTGGTGTGTACGCACGTAGGAAGCGGCGGTTTCGGAGTGTTACGCGTCCGGAGCCATATACCTTCACACGGTATTGATCGTGTCCTGCTGCTTCGACGACTACCCCTGATCTGTCCCACTTGTTCGGGTTAGGGCCCTGCTGGTTCTGCAGGAAGACTCTTGTGCCGATGGCGAGGGGGCGGAGGGGTCGCGCGTGCTCTCTGAGGGACTCTGTTGTGCGGGAGATCCGCGTTCGGAGTGCGTCCTCCTTCGCCGCCCATGCCTGACGCCAGAGGGGTCGTATGTGGGGGTTGGAGAACTTCTCCTGGCGGTTGACAAATGCGAGTGTGTCCCTCAGGGGGCGCCCAAAAATGATCTGGGCCGGTGATAAACTGCAGTCCGGGTCGGGTGTGTTCCGCAGCTGTAGGATGGCTCTCAGGAATCGGTCCTGGTCAAGGCTTCCCGTGGGACCAGTGTTGGATAGCAGTAGACGCTTTGCAGTTTTAACTGCCACCTCGGCCCTGCCGTTGGACTGTGGGAAGCTGACTGAAGACAGGCGTTGTTTGACGTCCCAGGTTCGTAGGAAGTCCTCCGTAGCCTTGGCGGTGAACTCTGGGCCTCCGTCACTCGAGAGCTCCTCGGGTACGCCGAACGTGGCGAAGAAGGTGCGGAGGTGGCGAATTAATCCTGTGCTTCCTGCAAGGTTGGTCGTGGCTGGGGAACTTAAGACTTCTACCCAGCCAGAGAGGCGGTCTCCTACGACGAGGTAATGGTAACCTTTGTAGTCGAAGAAGTCGGCGAACACTGCTTCGAACGGGGTTGATGGTGGCGCAGTGGGAAGAGGGGGGGGGTTCTGGCCTGTGACGGCGCGTTCCTGTTACAGTCGTGGCATTTCTCCCTGGTGACACGTATGTCATTCGACATGCCAGGCCAGTATACGATGGACCGGGCCCGCTGTTCCATCGATGAGGTTCCTTGGTGAGCGGCGTGCAGGCTCTGGAGTACCCGCTGACGTAGGGATGGGGGATCACCACTCGATCTTGGTACATGAGGACGCCCTCCTCCTGGTAAATGGATTCGTAAATGGGTCCAAGGTTTGCCAGGGTGGGGTCATCTTTGTTAAGTTGGGTTCCTTGCTCGAGAGAGTGGAGAAGATTGCCCATGCGAGCGTCTGCGGCTGTTTCCTGCGCGAGGAGGGTCCAGGAGATGGCGCCTAGCTCTTGGGCAGTGTCCCGTATGGCGGTCATTTGCGCAATCTCTGCGGCGTCAGGGGGACTCGCCGAGCATAGGGGGGCTTTCTCTTCCGTGTTTGACTGGGATGGGTGTCTAGATGTGGCATCTGCTGCGTAGTTGCTTTTTCCGGGCAGGTGGTGTATCTCGAAACGCCATGGTAGGGTGCGTTGCTTGAGGCGAAAGAGTCGCGAGTTCGAGATTTCATCCAGGGTGCGACCGCCGAAGATCTTTACCAGGGGTTTGTGGTCGGTGATGATCACAAGGTTGTCGCACCCTTGTGTAAAGTAGCGGGTCTGTTCCAGGCCCCAAGCGACGGCGAGGGCCTCTCCCTCGATGGCAGCGTAGCGTTGTTCGGCGGGCGACAGGAAGCGAGAGCCGGCGAGGGTGATTCCACATCCCCCGGGACAGCAGTCGGGCATGCCGGAGGAGCAACTGCAGTGCTGCTGTAGTAAAAAGTATCCGATCCCTCGCTTGGACCAATCGGGGCGTAGGCAGGTGCGCTTATGTATATCAAAAATCTCCACTCCCTCGCGGATGGCTTTGACAATTTTTTCTTTGGAGGCTTGAAATGCTTCTTAGAGCTCGGATGACCATAAGAACTTGTGGCGGGGAATAGGAATGGCTTAAAGGGTGCCATCAGATCGCGGAGTTGCGCGTAATTGGACACTTGGTTCACCAGGCCAAACCAGCTTCTGATGTCTGTCGTGCTGGTTGGGGTGGGAAATTCTCTGATGGCGTCGAGGTATTTCGGGAGTAGCTCAATGGTGTGGTCTGAGACGTGGAATCCCGCGAAGTTCACGCTCCTCCCGGCGAACTGAAATTTGTCGGGATTGACTATCCCAGCCTGTCCGACGCGAGTGAGGAATTCGATGGTCCTCCACCAGTGTTGTTCCAGGTCATGGTCGTAGTGCACCGTGTCGTCAACGCATCGTTCTTTGCGCTCAAATTCAGCTAGGATGGCGTCGAACCTCCGATTGTATCCATCCCCCGAAGAGAGGAAGCCTTGGGGTGCCCGTGGCCAGCGGCCAAATGGAGTGAGAAAGGTGGTCAGGTGGCGGTCTGATGAGCGTAAGGGTACGCTGTGGTAACCGTTCCATGCGTCGGTCACGGTCTTCCATGTGTCGTTGGGAATGCGCCGCGCGAGTTGAAACGGTGATTCCGTCGCATACGTCTCGCGTTGGCAGTACTTGTTGAGTGGTGAGAGGTCCACTGTGCGGCGAGGTGATCCATCGTGCTTCCGTGTGACTACCATTCTGTGGCACCACGTGACTGGTTCGCCATAGGGGACTCGCTCTACCACTCCAAGGGCTTCATCACGGAGGAGGTCTTCGTACACGCGTTTTTGCCAGTGGAGGGGTATATTGGCCGGTGTGTGGCAGGCAGTGGGTTTGGCGGTGGCGTCCACGTGGAGGGGCGGGCCCTCCATGCAAGGGAGTGCTCGATGAGGGCAGGTATTAAACGTGGAGGAGGAGTATCTGTTCAGGAGCCAGGCTTTCATCTTAGTGTTGTTCGCTGGTGTGCAGGGGAACGGCAGCTCTGAAGGGCGTGGTGGGGTTGTCTCACGCTGGGGGCACGAACATGTGACGTCATGTTCAGAGGCAGGTTTGGTACATCCTTCGTTGACGATGCGAGCGGCATTGGTGGTTGGCGAGGTGTAGTTGGGGCGGGTTTTATTTTGTGAGGCGGGTTGTCGCTCGTTAGAGGCCTCTGTGACGTCATCAGGGCGTGGGAAACAGTGCGGCAGGAGGTCTAGGTTCAGAAGCGAGTCGTAAGAAAGGTACATATCTCGTACCGAGCTGCTCACGTACACCATGGAGAATGACGTCGTGGATTGTCCACTGTAAGATGTTGCGCTAAGTTTGGCGAAGAACGCCCCTTCTATGGATATGGGCGAGTTATTAGCCGCCGTTAGGCTAGGTCTGATGGGTTGGAGCTCTTCTCTCGAGAAGCCACATGCTAAGAAGTCCGCCAGGGACCATAGGTCGGATTGTGCTCCGGTGTCTGCTATGGCAGACACGGCGGCTTGTATGTCGGGAGTGGTGTCGGCGGTTTCCTTCCGATGTCTGCCCTTTCGTGCGAGCGAGATTGTGATTGGTAACCTGGGGTGATCCCTGAAGCGGGCTCGCTTCCATTCTCCCTTGGAGAAGATGTGGTGGTCTAGCCGTACGGGCCGCTTGGCCGTGGTGGCGTGTGTGGTGGGGCGGGTATCTTGTTTCGTCTCACCGTGGAGGGATGATATCTGAGCAATCGGCTCTGCTTGGGTGGCATGGACCGTCGGGGCCTGGGGCGAGCGTTGTTGAGGCTGTCGCTGTGAGCGTCTTGATCGCCGGTTCACCCTATGACAGTCGATGCACAGCTGGTGCGGTTTTTTGTTCCATCCGCGAGCTCCTTCGGTAAACAGCTTGAATGTCTTTTGACATCCGGGGCATGTTGCTTCTTTCGCCTGATCCGCTTGAGGGGGGCTTGGGGCAGGGTGCGGTGGGTTTGTTTTCTGTCTCTGGAAGGATGAGACGGCGGATAATGAGTGGGAAGGGGGCAGGGCGTTGCGTGCCATTTCCTTACTCTCTACTACGGCGATGACTTGATTTATCGGCTTCTCCAGGATACCGTCAATGCCCAGGACTTCCCTTCGAATCTCGTTATCGTATAGTCCGTTAATGATGACGTCACGGATTACGTGGTCTGTGTAGTCGACGGGACGACTACATGAGCACTTCGCGTTGTAGGCGCAGGTTTCGGCTTTGCCTCTTACTTTGGCCGTGAAGGACCTGAATGACTCGTCTCGCTCTTGTCGCATCTGGAGGAGTTCAGTGCGGAGCACACAGGTAGCAATGGGGATAATGGAGAGGGATCGCATGGCTTTCATCAGTTTGGTTAGTGACTCGTTTGCAGCATTGGGGTTAGCCTTGAGGATGCTGTCTTCCAGCTCAGTGCCAGCGCACTGGAAAAGCTGTGATGGGGCTGAATTTTCGTCAATCCCAGAGCCTGCTCGGATTACTTCCCATCTTCGTGTAAAGATGTTCCACTCTTCCATTGTTACGCTGACGTCAATCTTCGGCCGGTCTAGTTTTGGCCCTTTGAGAGCTGTGTTGGCTGGTAGTCGCCCGGGTTGAGCTTCATTTCTGTGGACCAGGTTGTGGTTGGCCAATAGGGCAATTGCCACAACCTCGGACGCGTCGGTGGTCTTGAACTCACAGTCGGGTACAGTGCATTCGATGACAACCATGGCGGCGAATCGATCGTATCATGAAGAACACTCCTCGATTGTAGATTGTTTATGGTCTTTAATCACAAACGATGATACGATTCTACAATACAAATCGATATACAAACGTATGAATACCTAATACAAACAATTGGCTAATCATCTAAGGAAACTTACGAATAAGAGTCAGTGTGTCTCTGTATCTCGGAGCATAACGAATGACCGTGATCCAAGATGGCCGACCGGGGAGACCTGTCAGCGGTCTTCTTGAGCCATCGGATCGGTCAGAGGTAGTCCCTTCAATCATGTTCTACATACTTTGCTGACCAATCCTAATAAGCCTCTGGCTTTGGCTTTTCCCTTATTGTATATACATTTAAAATATTCAATAAAAGATTGATTGATTGAGATTGAGACCATAACAAAGAAATTCGAGTTGACACTCGGAAAAATTTTGAGTGAATTGGAGCGATTGTCGAAAGACTACATGCTTGTATATACTATAATATAACTAACTCAGTGACTCTTGAATGTTATCTGCTACAATTCTACAATAACAGTCTGGAAAGGTTTATAGTGTTTACAAGCAAGAAAAACATTCAATTCTGACAAAATAGCTCAATTTAGATTGGCTTGCCCTTTCTAAACAAATATAGAATAATTTGAACTCACAAGTTATAAATCTATGGCGACTTGTCACACATGGAAATACTCAGGGGTATAGGGTAGTTAGAGCTGGGTCACAGGGGTGTACCTTAGCAAGGGATTGGGTACTCAGGGTTATAGGGTAGTTAGTGCTAACTCATAGGGATGTAGCTTAGCTAGGGGTGGGTATTCAGGTGTATAGGGTAGTAAGTAGCAAATCATAGTAATGTAGGCCAGTTAGGACTGGGTACACAGTGGTAGAGTCTATCAAGGGCTGAGCTATAGGGGCGCAGCTTAGTTATAGGTGGCTAAACAGGGTTACAAACTATCAAGGGCTGGGTCATTACTATTAATTATTATTATTTATGATTACTATTATTTATTATGGGTCTATGGACCCGACGTCCCCGTTTGTGTCGCAGCATCTTTCTCTGAGTATGTCTCGAGTATCCCAATATGGATCAGGGATGAATGCGGTAGACGGGTGGACTTTAAGGGCAAGCCTGTTCGCCTCGTATTAGAGCTGACCTAGTTCCGACATAACAAACGTGGCAAATAGCGACGTTGACAGGTGCAGAAAAGTATAAGCGCGCCTTTGCCGTTACCCATGCTGTGTCTGTGGCATCCGGCATCGCTGCAGGGGCGCTTTCCAGGCCCGGGGTAGGGGTCTCTTTGAGTGGGATGGGGGTTCGGTAGGCGGTCCGCTGGCAGAGATCGCTGGGCTGGTCGGTGTCGTGAGCGTAGGCGCAGGGATAGTCTCTAGAGGTCTTACGAGCAAGGTGGCTAAACACGAAGACACGATGGTTTTAGCGGGGAGTAAGAAAAACTCGATAGCGAGCTGGTCTGTAAGGCTCTGCAAGACGGGCACATCTCAGACGGGTAATACTTCGGGAACAAGAGAGATACTACGCGCTCAAGGCCACTATCAGAGCTCGACACGGCCTCGCATCGCGTGAGAAAAAAAGCAAGATAGGGCCCCCGAGAAAGTCAATGGAGACACCCGAAAAGATTAAAAAGAGGCAGCGAGAAATTCTCGAAGAGTTCAAGAGCGAGGTGTTTGAGTAAAAGTCAGGTTTAAACGCCACGTTAGGGGCTTTGAATTTACGGCCGAAAAACGGTTATTCCGCGCTCCGTAGGTTGGCGGTCCAATCCACGGTGATTAGATTGTAATCGTGCACGCTTTGACGAGCACGCCGTTTCTGCTCTCTAACAACCCCCAGAAGATTATCGCGAAGCTCTTTCACCCTCGAAGGTCGCCTCCCTTTTCACAGGGGGATGAAGGCGTACGTAGAAGAGATTTTACGCTTAGGAACGCTTGCCGAGAGAACGTGGAACAACATAGCCGGAATCAAGGGTACTAACGAACACCTAAAGAAAACACGAAGCTCACAAATACTCAGAATATTGGAGAACTGCGGGTTAAGCTATTTGGAACACTATTTTTGAGGCTATTGTTGGAATGCACAGTTTGCCTATATTGTCGACTGAGTAGCGAGTTCAAATCCCGTAAGCCGCGGTGCCCTGAAGATGCTTATCTCGTGGTTTTCTAGTTTTTCTCTTTTGCAGGATCCCGGGGAGTCGCTAGGAGATTTCGGCCGTGCGGAGTTATGAGGGCTTGGAGATTTCGTGACGAGCCGCGGACATGCATGTCCGTGAAGTTATTTAGGCTTGAAGATTTTATGACAACCGCAGACACGCATGGCCGTGAAGTAATGTGGAATTGAAAATTTTGTGACGAGCAGCGGACATTCGTGTCCGTTGAGGAGTCACGTGAGCTTGGAGACTCCGTGAAGAGTCGTGGACGTGCATGTCCGTTGAGTTTTCGTGGTTTAATAACTCGCCCATAAAGGGTTCCCACATGTTACCATACAAGCGTATCGTTTTAGCTCCCCCCCTTGCTTCTCTTAATACTACCGAAAACGCGCACGCGCCGCCATCCCCTTTGAAAGGGGCCAAAATAACACACCCCTGTCCCACGAGGCCCCCAGACGGTATACCTTAGGCTTTGGGGGTCTACGAAAAACTACGGAAAACGGGCTGGGGGGCGCGGTGTGGCGCGGCGCGGGTTATTCTCATTTCTATGAATGTCCCCAGTCCTGCAGATTAATGATTGCTAATTATATATCTACGCGAACGCCGCCCGCCGTAGATTGATGATTGCTAATTATTTATTTACGCGAGGCCTCATCTGCATGAACCGGGGCTGGGGGACGCGGCGGGGCGCAGCGCGCCTCTTAGCCCGTTCTATTAAACCACCCAGTCCCCCCATCCTATACCCCTGAATCAAACCCACCCCTAACTGAGCTACACCCCTATGATCTAGCAGTAATAGCCTATACCACTGAATACCTATCCCTAAATATGCTACATCACTATGACCTAGCACTAACTACCCTTTACCCCTGAATACCAACTCATAACTAGCCTACACCCCTACGGCCCAGCACTAACTAACCGATATTCCTGTATAACAACCCCTAACTGATCTACACCCCTATAACACCTAACTAGATAACTACCCTTTACCCATGTATGACCATGCGGTAACCAACCCTGTACCCCAAATAGCCATCGTCCTTACCTTATTAACCCTGAAAAAGTCCCTAGTTGACCTTACCTGGATTTGAACCCCGGCTGTCTTGCTTAAAAAGCGAAGCCCGTACCACTGAGCTATCGTGCCACTCTGTAGAAACCTAGAAAAAAAAACTACCATATAGCCCTGTTTACACAACCCAATTGGATATAGGGTAGTTATTTCTAGATTTCTAGAGAGTGACGCAGACTAAGAGAAACTTTTAATTGGTAACTTAAACAGTCATATGTTTAAGAAAGTTGTTAATGGTATTGTTATTATTAACTATTATTAAGAATTATGTTCAACTATTATCAATTATTATTAATTATTATCAATGGTTATCAATTATTATCAATTATTTTAAATTATTATCAAGTATTATCAATTATAATCAATTATCATCATTAATCATCATTTATCATCAATTAGGGGTGGTATTAAGGTGTAAAGGGTAGTTAATAGCAAATCATAGTAACGTAGGCCAGTTAGGAGTGGGTACACAGTGGTATTGTGTATCAAGGGCTGAGCTATAGGGGTGCAGCTTAGTTATAGGTGGCTAAACAGGGGTACAAGCTATCAAGGGCATTATCATTATTAATTATTATTATTTATTAGTTATTATTATGTATTATTATTATTATTTATTATTATTTTTTATTAATAATGAATTATCATTATTATTTATCATTTAATATTATTAATTATAAAATATTATTTATTTATTTAATATTATTATTTATTAATTATTATGATTTATTAATTATTATTAATTATTTGTTATTAATTATAATTATTTTTTATTAATTATTAATTATCATTTTTATTAATTTTTATTAATTATTATTATTTACTATTCATTATTATTCATTATTATTTATTATTATTATTATTATTATTATTATTTATTAATATTATTTATTATTTATTATTATTATTTATTTTTATTATTTATTATTATTAATTATTATTATTTATTATTATTATTTATTATTTATTACTTATTATTTTTATTAATTATTATTGTTTATTGTTATTTATTGTTATTATTAATTATTATTATTTATAATTTATTATTTATTATTATCTTTGATTATTATTAATTATTATAATTAATTATTATTAAATGTTATTAATTATTATTAATAATTATGATGATTAATTATTATTATAAATTCTTATTTTTAATTATGATTGTTAATTTTTTTTTAATTATGATTGTTAATTCTTATTTTTAATTATTATTATTATTATTATTATTATTAAAATTAATCATCATTATAATTAATTATGATTATTGATAATGATTATTAATTATTATTTTTAATTATGATTAGTAATTATTATTTTTAATTATTACTATTATTAATTTTTATTATTTATTATTATTACCTAGCTCTTGAAAACCTGTACCCGTTTGAACCATCCCTAAAAACCTGCACCTCAGAGACCAAGCCATTGATACATAGTACCCCTGTGTACCCACTTATTCATAACTTCCACCCCTATGACGTAGTTCTTGATATCATTGACCCTTATTACCATCCCTTGAACTCTTGTACACCTGTGACCAACTCTTGTTACCCTGTACACCTGTAAACTCACCCACAAACTCACTTATCTTAACGTCCCCTTAACGTCCTTATCTTAACACCTTGAAAAAAATCCGAAGTTAATCTGACCTGGATTCGAACCCCGGCCCTCTTATTTGAGAAGCGAAGCCCGTTCCACTGAGCTATTGCGCCACTCTCTTGAAAACTAGAAGTAACTACCGTATAGCCTTGTTTACCCAGCCTTATAAGGTATAGAGTAGTTATTCCTAGATATCTCGAGAGTGGCGCTATGGCTCAGTGGTACGGGCTTCGCTTCTCAAGCAAAAGGGCCAGGGTTCGAATCCAGGCAAGATCAACTAGGGACTTTTTCAGTGGTGTTAAGGTAAGGACGGTGGCATTCTGGGGTGGGTGCACAGGGGTACAGGATATAAACGGCATGGTCACAGGGGTGCAAGTTGGTAAGCGCTTGGTCATACATGTGTAAAGGGTAGTTATGTGATTATGTGTCATAGGGGTGTAGGTCAGTTAGGGATGGGTAGGCAGGGGTATTGGGGAGTTAGTGCTAGGTAGTAGAGGTGTAGTTTAGTTAGGGTTGGGTATGTTTACACAACCCAATTGGATATAGGGTAGTTATTTCTAGATTTCTAGAGAGTGGCGCAGACTAAGAGAAACTTTTACTTGGTAACTTAAACAGTCATATGTTTAAGAAAAATGTTAATGGTATTGTTATTATTAACTATTATTAATAATTATGTTCAATTATTATTAATTATTATCAATGGTTATCAATTATTATCACTTATTTGAAATTATTATCAATTATTATTAAGTATTATCAATTATAATCAATTATCATCATTTATCATCATTTATCATCAATTAGGGGTGGTATTAAGGTGTAAAGGGTAGCAAATCATAGTAACGTAGGCCAGTTAGGAGTGGGTACACAGTGGTATTGTGTATCAAGGGCTGAGCTATAGGGGTGCAGCTTAGTTATAGGTGGCTAAACAGGGGTACAAGCTATCAAGGGCATTATCATTATTAATTATTATTATTTATTAGTTATTATTATGTATTATTATTATTATTTATTATTATTTTTTATTAATAATGAATTATCATTATTATTTATCATTTAATATTATTAATTATAAAATATTATTTATTTATTTAATATTATTATTTATTAATTATTATGATTTATTAATTATTATTAATTATTTGTTATTAATTATAATTATTTTTTATTAATTATTAATTATCATTTTTATTAATTTTTATTAATTATTATTATTTACTATTCATTATTATTCATTATTATTTATTATTATTATTATTATTATTATTATTATTATTATTTATTAATATTATTTATTATTTATTATTATTATTTATTTTTATTATTTATTATTATTAATTATTATTATTTATTATTATTATTTATTATTTATTACTTATTATTTTTATTAATTATTATTGTTTATTGTTATTTATTGTTATTATTAATTATTATTATTTATAATTTATTATTTATTATTATCTTTGATTATTATTAATTATTATAATTAATTATTATTAAATGTTATTAATTATTATTAATAATTATGATGATTAATTATTATTATAAATTCTTATTTTTAATTATGATTGTTAATTTTTTTTTTAATTATGATTGTTAATTCTTATTTTTAATTATTATTATTATTATTATTATTATTAAAATTAATCATCATTATAATTAATTATGATTATTGATAATGATTATTAATTATTATTTTTAATTATGATTAGTAATTATTATTTTTAATTATTACTATTATTAATTTTTATTATTTATTATTATTACCTAGCTCTTGAAAACCTGTACCCGTTTGAACCATCCCTAAAAACCTGCACCTCAGAGACCAAGCCATTGATACATAGTACCCCTGTGTACCCACTTATTCATAACTTCCACCCCTATGACGTAGTTCTTGATATCATTGACCCTTATTACCATCCCTTGAACTCTTGTACACCTGTGACCAACTCTTGTTACCCTGTACACCTGTAAACTCACCCACAAACTCACTTATCTTAACGTCCCCTTAACGTCCTTATCTTAACACCTTGAAAAAAATCCGAAGTTAATCTGACCTGGATTCGAACCCCGGCCCTCTTATTTGAGAAGCGAAGCCCGTTCCACTGAGCTATTGCGCCACTCTCTTGAAAACTAGAAGTAACTACCGTATAGCCTTGTTTACCCAGCCTTATAAGGTATAGAGTAGTTATTCCTAGATATCTCGAGAGTGGCGCTATGGCTCAGTGGTACGGGCTTCGCTTCTCAAGCAAAAGGGCCAGGGTTCGAATCCAGGCAAGATCAACTAGGGACTTTTTCAGTGGTGTTAAGGTAAGGACGGTGGCATTCTGGGGTGGGTGCACAGGGGTACAGGATATAAACGGCATGGTCACAGGGGTGCAAGTTGGTAAGCGCTTGGTCATACATGTGTAAAGGGTAGTTATGTGATTATGTGTCATAGGGGTGTAGGTCAGTTAGGGATGGGTAGGCAGGGGTATTGGGGAGTTAGTGCTAGGTAGTAGAGGTGTAGTTTAGTTAGGGTTGGGTATGTTTACACAACCCAATTGGATATAGGGTAGTTATTTCTAGATTTCTAGAGAGTGGCGCAGACTAAGAGAAACTTTTACTTGGTAACTTAAACAGTCATATGTTTAAGAAAAATGTTAATGGTATTGTTATTATTAACTATTATTAATAATTATGTTCAATTATTATTAATTATTATCAATGGTTATCAATTATTATCACTTATTTGAAATTATTATCAATTATTATTAAGTATTATCAATTATAATCAATTATCATCATTTATCATCATTTATCATCAATTAGGGGTGGTATTAAGGTGTAAAGGGTAGCAAATCATAGTAACGTAGGCCAGTTAGGAGTGGGTACACAGTGGTATTGTGTATCAAGGGCTGAGCTATAGGGGTGCAGCTTAGTTATAGGTGGCTAAACAGGGGTACAAGCTATCAAGGGCATTATCATTATTAATTATTATTATTTATTAGTTATTATTATGTATTATTATTATTATTTATTATTATTTTTTATTAATAATGAATTATCATTATTATTTATCATTTAATATTATTAATTATAAAATATTATTTATTTATTTAATATTATTATTTATTAATTATTATGATTTATTAATTATTATTAATTATTTGTTATTAATTATAATTATTTTTTATTAATTATTAATTATCATTTTTATTAATTTTTATTAATTATTATTATTTACTATTCATTATTATTCATTATTATTTATTATTATTATTATTATTATTATTATTATTATTTATTAATATTATTTATTATTTATTATTATTATTTATTTTTATTATTTATTATTATTAATTATTATTATTTATTATTATTATTTATTATTTATTATTTATTATTTTTATTAATTATTATTGTTTATTGTTATTTATTGTTATTATTAATTATTATTATTTATAATTTATTATTTATTATTATCTTTGATTATTATTAATTATTATAATTAATTATTATTAAATGTTATTAATTATTATTAATAATTATGATGATTAATTATTATTATAAATTCTTATTTTTAATTATGATTGTTAATTTTTTTTTTTAATTATGATTGTTAATTCTTATTTTTAATTATTATTATTATTATTATTATTATTAAAATTAATCATCATTATAATTAATTATG